>NC_133332.1:1870910-1917514 GCF_042186555.1 Aquarana catesbeiana
AACAGGTCTCTACCAGGCCCGTCACTCCCTCACAAGCAGGTGACCACATCCCGAGGCCCCGATTGGTCAGTTTCATATTGTCCTCGGGGCGCAGAGCACTGTGCCCCTGAATCCCTCCAACCCTGCTTTACCAGCCAATTCAGCTTTTGGCTTCCTGGCCAATGGAAGACCCAGAACCCGGAAAGAAGACCACGCCCAAGATGGAAGCCGTGGCGCCGGGTACCAGGGGAGCCGCGAGGGGCTCCGCCGTAGGAGGAGGGCAGACCTGGAGGTCAAGAAGAAATGTGATTTTTTTTTTACATTTTTTTATTGGATGTTTTATAGCAGAAAGTAAAAAAAATATTGTTTTGTGTTTTCCTTGTACAGGTCCGTCTGAAGATTACTAATGAACATCAAATGATTCAGAGAACTGGGGGAAAGTGTTGTGGTCAGATGGGCCAAAATCGAGATCTTTGGCATCAACTCAACTCGCCGTGTTTGGAGGAGGAGGAGGAATGCTGCCTATGACCCCAAGAACACCATCCCCCACCGTCATACATGGAGGTCCTATGACCCCAAGAACACCATCCCCCACCGTCATACATGGAGGACCTATGACCCCAAGAACACCAACCCCCACCGTCATACATGGAGGTCCTATGACCCCAAGAACACCATCCCCCCACCGTCATACATGGAGGTCCTATGACCCCAAGAACACCATCCCCCACCGTCATACATGGAGGTCCTATGACCCCAAGAACACCAACACCCCCGTCATACATGGAGGTCCTATGACCCGAAGAACACCATCCCCCACCATCATACATGGAGGTCCTATGACCCCAAGAACACCATCCCCCACCATCAAACATGGAGGTCCTATGACCCCAAGAACACCATCCCCCCACCATCATACATGGAGGACCCATGACCCCAAGAACACCATCCCCCACCGTCATACATGGAGGTCCTATGACCCCAAGAACACCATCCCCACCGTCATACATGGAGGTCCTATGACCCCAAGAACACCATCCCCACCGTCATACATGGAGGTCCTATGACCCCAAGAACAACATCCCCCACCGTCATACATGGAGGTCCTATGACCCCAAGAACACCATCCTCCAACGTCATACATGGAGGTCCTATGACCCCAAGAACACCATCCCCCACCATCATACATGGAGGTCCTATGACCCCAAGAACACCATCCCCCACCATCAAACATGGAGGTCCTATGACCCCAAAAACACCATCCCCCCACCATCATACATGGAGGACCCATGACCCCAAGAACACCATCCCCCACCGTCATACATGGAGGTCCTATGACCCCAAGAACACCATCCCCACCGTCATACATGGAGGTCCTATGACCCCAAGAACACCATCCCCACCATCATACATGGAGGTCCTATGACCCCAAGAACAACATCCCCCACCGTCATACATGGAGGTCCTATGACCCCAAGAACACCATCCCCCAACGTCATACATGGAGGTCCTACGACCCAAGAACACCATCCCCCACCGTCATACATGGAGGTCCTATGACGCCAGGAACACCATCCTCCACCGTCATACATGGAGGTCCTATGACCCCAAGAACATCATCCCCACCGTCATACATGGATGTCCTATGACCCCAAGAACACCATCCCCCACCATCATACATGGAGGTCCTATGACCCCAAGAACACCATCCCCCACCATCAAACATGGAGGTCCTATGACCCCAAGAACACCATCCCCCCACCGTCATACATGGAGGACCTATGACCCCAAGAACCCCATCCCCCCACCGTCATACATGGAGGTCCTATGACCCCAAGAACACCATCCCCCACCGTCATACAAGGAGGTCCTATGACCCTAAGAACACCATCCCCACCATCATACATGGAGGTCCTATGACCCCAAGAACACCATCCCCCACTGTCATACATGGAGGTCCTATGACCCCAAGAACACCATCCCCCACCGTCATACATGGAGGTCCTATGACCCCAAGAACACCATCCCCCACCGTCATACATGGTGGTCCTATGACCCCAAGTACACCACCCCCCACCATCATACATGGAGGTCCTATGACCCCAAGAACACCATCCCCCACCATCATACATGGAGGTCCTATGACCCCAAGAACACCATCCCCCACCATCATACATGGAGGTCCTACGAACCCAAAAACACTATCCCCACCATCATACATGGAGGTCCTACGACCCCAAGAACACCATCCCCCACCATCATGCATGGAGGTCCTATGACCCCAAGAACAACATCCCCCATCGTCATACATGGAGGTCCTATGACCCCAAGAACACCATCCCCCACCGTCATACATGGAGGTCCTATGACCCCAAGAACACCATCCCCCACCGTCATACATGGAGGTCCTATGACCCCAAGAACACCATCCCCCCACCGTCATACATGGAGGACCTATGACCCCAAGAACACCATCCCCCCCACCGTCATACATGGAGGTCCTATGACCCCAAGAACACCATCCCCCACCGTCATACAAGGAGGTCCTATGACCCTAAGAACCATCCCCCACCGTCATACATGGAGGTCCTATGACCCCAAGAACACCATCCCCCACCATCATACATGGAGGTCCTATGACCCCAAGAACACCATCCCCCACCGTCATACATGGAGGTCCTACGAACCCAAAAACACCATCCCCACCATCATACATGGAGGTCCTATGACCCCAAGAACACCATCCCCCACCATCATACATGGAGGTGGAGACATTATGCTTTGAGGGTGTTTTTCTGCTAAGGGGACAGGACAACTTCACCGCATCAAAGGGACGATGGACGGGGCCATGTACCATCAAATCTTGGGTGAGAACCTCCTTCCCTCACCCAGGGCATTGAAGATGGGTCATGGATGGGTCTTCCAGCATGACAATGACCCAAAGCACACGGCCAAGGCAACAAAGGAGTGGCTCAAGAAGAAGCACATGAAGGTCCTGGAGTGGCCTAGCCAGTCTCCAGACCTTAATCCCATAGAAAACAAAACATGTAAAGGGAGCTGAAGGTTCGAGTTACCAAACGTCAACCTGGAAACCTTAATGACTTGGAGAGGATCTGTAAAGAGGACAAAATCCCTCCTGAGATGTGTGCAAACCTGGAGGCCAACTCCAAGAAACGTCTGACCTCTGTGATCACCAACAAGGGTTTCTCCACCAACTACTAAGTCATGTTTTGTGATGCAAATCAATTTATAACTTTTTTGAAATGTGTTTTTCTGGATATTTTTGTTGTTATTCTCTCACTGTTATAATAAACCGACCAATAAAATTATAGACCGATGGTTTCTTTGTTACAAAATCAGAAGCTGATCAAATACTTTTTCCCCTCGTATATAATGTAAATTTGGGTAGAGTGTTGCATGACATGGAGGTGGAGCTGAGGTCTTCAGAGGGCCCCGCCCTGATCCCTACATTAGGACCCCGAGGCGTACCACGATCTTGGTTTGGCAGGAGGTCCCTAGATTTTTGGAAGAGCCCAATACCCCTACCTGGGGGCCCGGCCCGGTGTCACCACTCCTCAGCATGTTGTCTCGGATGTTTTCTTCTCTCTTCTGACAATCTGATTGCGGAATTTAAGTTCCTGATCAGATGTGTGCAAAGTCCTCGGTCACTGCGCAATTTCCTGTCCCTATTACCTTATCATCCGGTAAAAATTTGATTTCTCCCACTGACACCAATGATGGGGCACTATTCCTCCCACTGATACCAATGATGAGACACTATTCCTCCCACTGACACCAATGATGGGGCACTATTCCTCCCACTGATACCAATGATGGGACACTATTCCTCCCACTGACACCAATGATGGGACACTATTCCTCCCACTGACACCAATGATGGGACACTATTCCTCCCACTGATACCAATGATGGGACACTATTCCTCCCACTGACACCAATGATGGGGCACTATTCCCCCCACTGACACCAATGATGGGACACTATTCCTCCCACTGACACCAATGATGGGGCACTATTCCTCCCACTGATACCAATGATGGGGCACTATTCCTCCCACTGACACCAATGATGGGGCACTATTCCTCCCACTGATACTAATGATGGGGCACTATTCCTCCCACTGATACCAATGATGGAGCACTATTCCTACCACTGATACCAATGATGGGGCACTATTCCTCCCACTGATACCAATGATGGGACACTATTCCTCCCACTGACACCAATGATGGGACACTATTCCTCCCACTGACACCAATGATGGGGCACTATTCCTCCCACTGATACCAATGATGGGGCACTATTCCTCCCACTGACACCAATGATGGGGCACTATTCCTCCCACTGATACTAATGATGGGGCACTATTCCTCCCACTGATACCAATGATGGAGCACTATTCCTCCCACTGACACCAATGATGGGGCACTATTCCTCCCACTGATACCAATGATGGGACACTATTCCTCCCACTGACACCAATGATGGAGCACTATTCCTCCCACTGACACCAATGATGGAGCACTATTCCTCCCACTGACACCAATGATGGGGCACTGTTTAATATATATAAATCATATTTAATAGTAATAATAATAAAATATGAATCCTGTTTAATAAAATATAAATCATGTATAATAATATTAATATATAAATCATGTATAATAATAATAATAATAATAATAATAATAATAATAATTTAAATTATGTATAATAAAAATAATAATAATAATAATATATAAATGCTGTTTAATAATAATATTAAAATATAAATTGTGTATAATAATAATAATAATAATAATAATAATAATAATAATAATAATAATATAAATTGTGTATTATAATAATAACAAAAATATTACTATATAAATCCTGTTTAATAATAATATATAAATTGTGTATAATAATAATAAAATTGTGCATATTAATAAAAATAATAATAAATAAAATATAAACCATGATAATAATATATAAATCTTGTATAATAATAATACTATTAATAATAATAATATAAATTGTGTATAATAAAAATAATAATAATATATAAATCCGGTTTAATAATATGAATAAAATATAAATTGGGTATTATAACAATAATTGTAGTATTAATAATAATATAATTCCTGTATTATAATAATAATAAAAATATCACTATATAAATCCTGTTTAATAATAATATATAAATTGTGTAAAATAATAATAATAATAATAATAATAATATTTAAATCGTGTATTATAATAACAATAATAATAAATAAAATATAAATCATGTATGATAATAATATATAAATCTTGTATAATAATAATACTAATAATAATAATAATAATATAAATTGTGTTTAATAAAAATAATAATAATATATAAATCCTGTTTAATAATATGAATAAAATATAAATTGTGTATTATAATAATAATTGTAATAATAATAATATAAATCATATATTATAATAATAATAAAAATATTACTATATAAATCCTGTTTAATAATATATAAATTGTGTATAATAATAATAATAATAATAATAATAATAATAGTATTTAAATTGTGTATAATAATAAATAAAATATAAATCATGTATGATAATATATAAATATTGTATAATAACAATACTATTAATAATAATAATAATAATAATAATATAAATTGTGTATAATAAAAATAATAATAATATATAAATCCTATTTAATAATATGACTAAAATATAAATCCTGTATTATAATAATAATAATAAGATATCTTTGTCACAATTTGTAACTTTTTACGCCACAGTTTTGCACACGATTTCTCGCCGTGAGCTATTGATAGTTTATCGGTCCCGGCAGCGCAGACGTCGGCGGCGGACAGAAGACCCCCTCCTCCCTCGGCCATTGTCGCCGGCCGGCTGGCGTTGTGCGCTGGGACTAGGCGCGTCGCGCTGACATATATACAAAGTGTACGCACATATATACACACAAGGCTGATAGATGAGCGCGTCTGGCGGTCTCTGGTCCTCGTCTCCCGCTCGGCGTACACGTCACCTCCCCGGGATCGGCGCGGCGTTCCAGAGACGCTTCATCCTGGGATGTCATCTCATTCCTTCATAAACCGTCATAACCAGACTCCCATAACCCGGCGCTGCCTCAAAGCCCCCCCCCCCCGCACTCACCCTTCGCCAAACGCTGCGTCACGTCTCGCCACCCGCTCGCCTGATACGACCGTCCCGGGCTGATCGCACGCCTGTCACATAACTGTCACGTAAAATTTGCTGCTGTTAGGTTTCTTTGCGACATTGTTTAGTGAAGGTTTGGCCGCGTTCCCAGCACGCCGGGGCGTCCTTCCTCTGCCAACTGGCCACATTCGGGAAGTGCCGGTACGGACAGAAGGCGGCAGAGTGCGCCAATCTCTCCCCCCCCCTCACCAGTCTCTGGACGTGTCTGTCTCAGCTGCTGAGTCCCCCCCCCACCCCTCCTCCGCTCGCTCTCTCTCTCTCTCTCTCTCTCGTAGGTCTGATCACTGACAGTTCACAGCGCAGGAGAGTCAAGTGTAAGGCAGACGGAGAGGGACGGAGCGGAGGCGACTCGCAAACTTCTCAGCAGGTCCCACGCCGGGCGGGAGCCATGCATCACAGCGGGCAGAAGAGGAAGAGAAAGTCCTGACTCAGAAGACCTGGGAGAGTTTCTCAGGGTGGAGGACGGAGGAGGAAGCAGGTGCAGAGACGGGCGAGGACTTGCTGCGACAGCAGAATTATTGTTTTTTTTTCTGGTGGGTTCCTCATTTATCCAATGGTTACCCCGCTGCCATCTTTGCCCGCCGGCATGCAGCACTACTGCGAGAATTCCACGCGGGTCCACGTAGACGGCAACCCGGCCGCCAGCACCCTGATGTTCGCCTTGGGCGTCCTGGGAAACCTGCTGGCCCTGGGCATCTTAGGGGTCCACCGACGAGAGAGAAGAGCCCGGGCGTCCCCGTTCTGCATCCTGGTCACCGGGCTGGCCGTCACCGACCTCCTGGGCACCTGCGTCCTGAGCCCGGTGGTCTTCGTGTCCTACGCCCGGCAGGCGTCGCTCCTGGCGCTGGGTTCCCGGCCGCTGTGCCAGTTCTTTGCCTTCGCCATGACCTTCTTCAACCTGGCCTCCATGATGATCCTGTTCTTCATGGCCTTTGAGCGGTGTCTGGCCATCAGCCACCCGTACGTCTACACTCAGCACAGCTGGGGGCGCCGCCTGGCCAGGACCGCGCTGCCAACCTCCTACGTTGTAACGGCCGTGCTCTGCGCCCTGCCGCTGGTCGGTGTGGGTGAACATAAGCAGTACTGCCCTGGTACCTGGTGCTTCATCAGGATGGCGGTGGCGTCCACTGCCGGGAACGGGGGAGCACTGGCCTTCTCGCTGATCTACGCCACCCTGACCGGACTGCTGATCCTTGCCATCCTGGTGTGCAATGCCTCCGTGACCGCCAGCTTGTGCCGCATGAGGAAAGGTCAGAGGGCGCGGAGAGGGTCACTGCGCAGGGCTGGAGCTCGGGGCTGGTTCCTCGGGGCTGGAGAAGAGGAGCTGGAGCATCTCATCCTGTTGGTGTTGATGACCACCATCTTCATGGTGTGCTCCGTGCCGATGACGGTAAGTGCAATCGGGGGGGCATTTGTAGGCAGTAGGGGTCACCGCCTTGTCATCACTCGGAGCTCCCAGGCTCTGGCCCCGGGGGGGGGGTGGAGAGAAGAGGGTGACATTTCCTGAGGGCCCCCAGGTGGGAGGTTGGTGGGGGTGTGTGTGAGGACAATGTGTACAAAAGATGATTGTGTGAACACCAATGTGTGCTGAGGAGGTCTCCACTGTGTCAGAGTTCATTACAACTGTGTGCAGAGCATGGGGGCCAAAGTATGGGGGCCAGAGTATGGGGGGGCCAGAGTATGGGGGGGCCAAAGTATGGGGGGGCCAAAGTATGGGGGCCAGAGTATAGGGGGCCAGAGTATGGGGGGCCAGGGCATGGGGGCCAGGGCATGAGGGTCAGAGTATGGGGGCCAGAGTATGGGGGCCAAAGTATGGGGGCCAGAGTATGGGGGGGCCAAAGTATGGGGGCCAGAGTATGGGGGGGCCAGAGTATGGGGGGGCCAAAGTATGGGGGCCAGAGTATGGGGGGGCCAGAGTATGGGGGGGCCAAAGTATGGGGGAGCCAAAGTATGGGGGCCAGAGTATGGGGGGCCAGAGTATGGGGGGCCAGGGCATGGGGGCCAGGGCATGAGGGTCAGAGTATGGGGGCCAGAGTATGGGGGCCAAAGTATGGGGGCCAGAGTATGGGGGGGCCAAAGTATGGGGGTCAGAGTATGGGGGCCAGGGCATGAGGGCCAGAGTATGGGGGCCAGGGCATGAGGGCCAGAGTATGGGGGCCAGGGCATCAGGGCCAGAGTATGGGGGCCAGGGCATGGGGCCAGAGTATGGGGGCCAGAGTATGGGGGCCAGAGTATGGGGGCCAGGGCATGAGGGCCAGAGTAGGGGGGCCAGGGCATGAGGGCCAGAGTATGGGGGCCAGGGCATGGGGGCCAGGGCATGGGGGCAGAGTATGGGGGCCAGGGCATGGGGGCAGAGTATGGGGGCCAGAGTATGGGGGGCCAGGGCATGGGGGCCAGAGTATGGGGGCCAAAGTATGGGGGCCAGAGTATGGGGGGGCCAAAGTATGGGGGCCAGAGTATGGGGGCCAGAGTATGGGGGCCAGGGCATGGGGGCCAGGGCATAGGGCCAGAGTATGGGGGGCCAGAGTATGGGGGGCCAGGGCATGGGGGCCAGAGTATGGGGGCCAAAGTATGGGGGCCAGAGTATGGGGGGGCCAAAGTATGGGGGCCAGAGCATGAGGGCCAGAGTATGGGGGCCAGGGCATCAGGGCCAGAGTATGGGGGCCAGGGCATGGGGGCAGAGTATAGGGGCCAGAGTATGGGGGCCAGGGCATGAGGGCCAGAGTATGGGGGCAGAGTATGGGGGCCAGGGCATGGGGGCAGAGTATGGGGGCCAGGGCATGGGGGCCAGAGTATGGGGGCCAGAGCATGGGGGCCAGAGCATGGGGGCCAGACTATGGGGGCCAGGGCATCGGGAACTTTCACTGTGAGGAGAAAACCAGCAATGTCAGTGGAGAGCCCAGCACTGTGAGGGGAAATTCCATGACTGTGAGGGCAGAGCCTAATGTTGTGATAGGAAAGCCCAGCACTGCGATAGGAGAGCCCGGCACTGGGATAGGAGAGCCCGGCACTGGGATAGGAGAGCCCGGCACTGGGATAGGAGATCCCGGCACTGGGATAGGAGAGCCCGGCACTGGGATAGGAGAGCCCGGCACTGCGATAGGAAAGCCCGGCACTGGGATAGGAGAGCCCGGCACTGCGATAGGAAAGCCCGGCACTGGGATAGGAGAGCTCGGCACTGCGATAGGAAAGCCCGGCACTGCGATAGGAGAGCCCGGCACTGCGATAGGAAAGCCCGGCACTGTGATAGGAAAGCCCGGCACTGCGATAGGAGATCCCGACACTGTGATAGGAGAGCCCGGCACTGCGATAGGAGAGCCCGGCACTGCGATAGGAAAGCCCGGCACTGCGATAGGAAAGCCCGGCACTGCGATAGGAAAGCCCGGCACTGCGATATGAAAGCCCGGCACTGCGATAGGAAAGCCCGGCACTGTGATAGGAGAGCCCGGCACTGTCATAGGAGATCCCGGCACTGCGATAGGAAAGCCCGGCACTGCGATAGGAAAGCCCGGCACTGTGATAGGAAAGCCCGGCACTGCGATAGGAGAGCCCGGCACTGCGATAGGAAAGCCCGGCACTGCGATAGGAAAGCCCGGCACTGCGATAGGAAAGCCCCATACTGGGATAGGAGAGCCCGGCACTGGGATAGGAAAGCCCGATACTGGGATAGGAGAGCCCGGCACTGTGATAGGAAAGCCCGGCACTGCGATAGGAAAGCCCGGCACTGCGATAGGAAAGCCCGGCACTGTGATAGGAGATCCTGGCACTGCGATAGGAAAGCCCGGCACTGCAATAGGAAAGCCCGGCACTGGGATAGGAGAGCCCGGCACTGCGATAGGAGAGCCCGGCACTGCGATAGGAGAGCCCGGCACTGCGATAGGAAAGCCCGGCACTGCGATAGGAGAGCCCGGCACTGTGATAGGAGAGCCCGGCAATGTGATAGGAGAGCCCGGCACTGCGATAGGAAAGCCCGGCACTGCAATAGGAAAGCCCGGCACTGGGATAGGAGAGCCCGGCACTGGGATAGGAGAGCCCGGCACTGTGATAGGAGAGCCCGGCACTGTGATAGGAGAGCCCGGCACTGTGATAGGAGAGCCCGGCACTGCGATAGGAGAGCCCGGCACTGTGGTAGGAAAGCCCGGCACTGTCATAGGAGATCCCGGCACTGGGATAGGAAAGCCCGGCACTGTGATAGGAGAGCCCGGCACTGTGATAGGAGAGCCCGGCACTGTGATATGAAAGCCCGGCACTGTGATAGGAGAGCCCGGCACTGTGATAGGAGAGCCCGGCACTGTGATATGAAAGCCCGGCTCTGTGATAGGAAAGCCCGGCACTGTGATAGGAAAGCCCGGCACTGTGATAGGAAAGCCCGGCACTGTGATAGGAAAGCCCGGCACTGTCATAGGAGATCCCGGCACTGGGATAGGAGAGCCCGGCACTGGGATAGGAGAGCCCGGCACTGTGATAGGAAAGCCCGGCACTGTCATAGGAGATCCCGGCACTCGGATAGGAGAGCCCGGCACTGGGATAGGAGAGCCCGGCACTGTGATAGGAGAGCCCGGCACTTTGATAGGAGAGCCCGGCACTGTGATAGGAAAGCCCGGCACTGCGATAGGAAAGCCCGGCACTGGGATAGGAAAGCCCGGCACTGTGATAGGAAAGCCCGGCACTGCGATAGGAAAGCCCGGCACTGCGATAGGAAAGCCCGGCACTGGGATAGGAGAGCCCGGCACTGGGATAGGAGAGCCCGGCACTGGGATAGGAAAGCCCGATACTGGGATAGGAGAGCCCGGCACTGCGATAGGAAAGCCCGGCACTGTGATAGGAAAGCCCGGCACTGCGATAGGAAAGCCCGGCACTGTGATAGGAAAGCCCGGCACTGCGATAGGAAAGCCCGGCACTGGGATAGGAAAGCCCGATACTGGGATAGGAGAGCCCGGCACTGTGATAGGAGAGCCCGGCACTGTGATAGGAGAGCCCGGCACTGTGATAGGAAAGCCCGGCACTGCGATAGGAGAGCCCGGCACTGTCATAGGAGATCCCGGCACTGTCATAGGAGATCCCGGCACTGGGATAGGAGAGCCCGGCACTGTGATAGGAAAGCCCGGCACTGTGATAGGAAAGCCCGGCACTGTGATAGGAGAGCCCGGCACTGTGATAGGAGAGCCCGGCACTGTGATAGGAAAGCCCGGCACTGTCATAGGAGATCCCGGCACTGGGATAGGAGATCCCGGCACTGGGATAGGAAAGCCCGGCACTGTGATAGGAGATCCCGGCACTGTGATAGGAGATCCCGGCACTGTGATAGGAAAGCCCGGCACTGTGATAGGAGATCCCGGCACTGTCATAGGAGATCCCGGCACTGCGATAAGCACTGTGGTTGGTGCCGGTTGGAGGTCTCCTCCACTCACATCCCATATATGATGAGTTATGGAGCCAACGTTCTCCAGCCGAGGAGTCGTTATAAAATTCCACATTCCTGAGCGCCAGTCACATGGCAGACAATTATCGCTGTCTGTACAGGAAATGCCCGGAGCGTGTTCTCACCGTGTCCCCGCTTTATTAGGCACTAGAGGGGCCTCCACCAATGAGGAGAATCGCACGTCACGTCAGCCAGCAGGCTGGAAAATCTCTGCATTGTCATCAACCTGTCAGACCTGAGATCACCCCCTCCCCCCCCCCCAGTCCTTACATAGGCGGCTGCATTAGTTTTCAGGTTTATTCTCTCTGATCCCCCCACTAACACACTTCCTGTCCCAGGGTGACAACGCTTACTCCTCCATTGTATCTCTGTGAGCCTCAGGGACCGAAACCCTATAACTACACCTACCAACCTGTGACTGACCCTACCTACCTATAACTACGCCTACCTACCTATAACTACACCTACCTACCTATGACTGACCCTACCTACCTATAACTACGCCTACCTACCTATAACTACACCTACCTACCTATGACTGACCCTACACCTACCTACCTATGACTGACCCTACACCTACCTACCTATGACTGACCCTACCTACCTATAACTACGCCTACCTACCTATGACTACGCCTACCTACCTATAACTACACCTACCTACCTATGACTGACCCTACCTATGACTGACCCTACCTACCTACCTATAACTACGCCTACCTACCTATAACTACGCCTACCTACCTATAACTACACCTACCTACCTATGACTGACCCTACCTACCTATAACTACACCTACCTATGACTGACCCTACCTACCTATAACTACACCTACCTACCTATGACTGACCCTACCTACCTATAACTACACCTACCTACCTATGACTGACCCTACCTACCTATAACTACGCCTACCTACCTATAACTACACCTACCTACCTATGACTGACCCTACCTACCTATAACTACACCTACCTACCTATGACTGACCCTACCTACCTATAACTACGCCTACCTACCTATAACTACACCTACCTATGACTGACCCTACCTACCTATAACTACACCTACCTACCTATGACTGACCCTACCTACCTATAACTACACCTACCTACCTATGACTGACCCTACCTACCTACCTATAACTACGCCTACCTACCTATAACTACGCCTACCTACCTATAACTACACCTACCTACCTATGACTGACCCTACCTACCTATAACTACACCTACCTATGACTGACCCTACCTACCTATAACTACACCTACCTACCTATGACTGACCCTACCTACCTATAACTACACCTACCTACCTATGACTGACCCTACCTACCTATAACTACACCTACCTACCTATAACTACACCTACCTACCTATAACTACGCCTACCTATAACTACACCTACCTACCTATAACTACACCTACCTACCTATGACTGACCCTACCTATCTATAACTACGCCTACCTACCTATAACTACACCTACCTACCTATAACTACACCTACCTACCTATAACTACACCTACCTACCTATGACTGACCCTACCTACCTACCTATGACTGACCCTACCTACCTATAACTACACCTACCTACCTATGACTGACCCTACCTACCTATAATTACACCTACCTACCTATAACTACACCTACCTACCTATGACTGACCCTACCTATCTATAACTACACCTACCTACCTATAACTACACCTACCTACCTATAACTACACCTACCTACCTATGACTGACCCTACCTACCTATAACTACACCTACCTACCTATGACTGACCCTACCTACCTACCTATGACTGACCCTACCTACCTATGACTGACCCTACCTACCTACCTATGACTGACCCTACCTATGACTGACCCTACCTACCTATAACTACACCTACCTACCTATAACTACACCTACCTACCTATGACTGACCCTACCTACCTATAACTACACCTACCTACCTATGGGGGGGGGTGAGTCCACTGATCACACATTGATACATACAGAGCTCTGATTGTACAGTGGAAGGTTGTGTGATGAGGAAAGTCATCCTCTGTGTGTGAGCGGGGCCCCCCCGTGTGCTGTGTGTGTGAGCGGGGCCCCCCGTGTGCTGTGTGTGTGAGCGGGGCCCCCCGTGTGCTGTGTGTGTGAGCGGGGCCCCCATTACATCATCCCTCACCTCATAAACTGGGACAGACAGAAACCCGATAACCATCTGCAAATCACCAGAGGCCTCCGAGATCCATCCCCCCCCATCACATCCCCCACTGAAGAACGCTTTACTCTCCTGGAGAATATCGCACCCCGACCTGAGTATTACCCCTCTCCTGAACCCCCATCTGAGTATTACCCCTCTCCTGAACCCCCATCTGAGTATTACCCCTCTCCTGAACCCCCATCTGAGTATTACCCCTCTCCTGAACCCCCATCTGAGTATTACCCCTCTCCTGAACCCCCATCTGAGTATTACCCCTCTCCTGAACCCCCATCTGAGTATTACCCCTCTCCTGAACCCCCATCTGAGTATTACCCCTCTCCTGGAGAATATCGCACCCCGACCTGAGTATTACCCCTCTCCTGAACCCCCACCTGAGTATTACCCCTCTCCTGAACCCCCATCTGAGTATTACCCCTCTCCTGGAGAATATTGCACCCCCATCTGAGTATTCCCCCTCTCCTGCAGAATATTGCACCCCCACCCGAGTATTACCCCTCCCCTGCAGAATATAGCACCCCCACCTGACTATTGCCCCTCTCCTGCAGAGTATCGCACCCCTACCTGAGTATTACCCCTCTCCTGCAGAATATAGCACCCCCTACCTGAGTATTGCCTCTCTCCTGCAGAGTATAGCACCCCCACCTGAGTATTCCTCCCTCTCCTGCAGAATATCGCACCCCCATATGAGTATTCCCCCTCTCCTGCAGAATATAGCACCCCCTACCTGAGTATTCCCCCTCTCCTGCAGAATATAGCACCCCCTACCTGAGTATTACCCCTCTCCTGCAGAGTATAGCACCCCCACCTGAGTATTACCCCTCTCCTGCAGAATATAGCACCCCCACCTGAGTATTACCCCTCTACTGCAGAGTATAGCACCCCTACCTGAGTATTACCCCTCTACTGCAGAGTATAGCACCCCCACCTGAGTATTACCCCTCTACTGCAGAGTATAGCACCCCCACCTGAGTATTACCCCTCTACTGCAGAGTATAGCACCCCTACCTGAGTATTACCCCTCTCCTGCAGAATATTGCACCCCCACCTGAGTATTCCCCCTCTCCTGCAGAATATCGCACCCCACCTGAGTATTCCCCCTCTCCTGCAGAATATAGCACCCCCTACCTGAGTATTGCCCCTCTCCTGCAGAATATAGCACCCCCTACCTGAGTATTGCCCCTCTCCTGCACCCCCATCTAAGTATTACCCCTCTCCTGCAGAATATAGCACCCCCACCTGAGTTTTCCCCCTCTCCTGCAGAATATCGCACCCCCACCTGAGTATTCCCCCTCTCCTGCAGAATATAGCACCCCCTACCTGAGTATTGCCCCTCTCCTGCAGAATATAGCACCCCCTACCTGAGTATTGCCCCTCTCCTGCACCCCCATCTAAGTATTCCCCCTCTCCTGCAGAATATAGCACCCCCACCTGAGTATTACCCCTCTCCTGAAGAATATAGCACCCCCACCTGAGTATTACCCCTCTCCTGCAGAATATAGCACCCCCCACCTGAGTATTACCCCTCTCCTGCAGAATATAGCACCCCTATCCGAGTATTACCCCTCTCCTGCAGAATATAGCACCCCTATCCGAGTATTACCCCTCTCCTGCAGAATATAGCACCCCCATCTGAGTATTACCCCTCTCCTGCAGAATATCGCACCCCCTCACTGATCTTACTGACGTCTTCCTCTCTCTGACAGCTCCGGGCGTTCCTGGGGGCCTTGTACCAGAATGAGCCTCATGATGAGTCCGGCGACCTCCTGGCCTTCCGATTCAGCGCTGTGAACCCCATCCTGGACCCCTGGATATTCATCATCTTCCGCGGCCCTGTTTTTCAAGAAGCTCCACTCTCTGCTCTGCACATCCTGGGGACGGACCAGCAAAGCAGTGCCAGCGGTGAGTTCCCTGGACACCACCACCATCAGCCCCATGACTTCCATCAGCGGGCCCTGAGAGGCCAGAGGAGCGCACGCAACTGACGCAGATCTGCCAGTGATAAGGACAGAGAAGTGCCAGGCGGGCGGAGAGGGGCCCCCCAAGACCAGGTGACCCCCCCCATAGGGGAAAGTCACCTGGATTATTTATGGGTGTCACAGGAGCGAGCCGCGGCCTGGCGCCATTCTACAACCGATTCTGGGACAAAATATTCACAAAACTTTATTTATGACACAACATGGAGGACGCCATATCCCAGAGCATCTGTGATCCCCATGGCAGCCAATCCGCTTCCTTCATTCTGAGGTGGCTGGGGGATCTGGTTGCTATGGGTAACACAGACGTCACAGGCGATCACAGAACACATGCGTAGCATGACTGGTACCCTTTAGCTTTAGAAAGCACATTATTTATTGAATCTGGCTCCACCCCTGCAGGTCCACATCAGCCAATCCCCTACACCACAAAAAGTTTTCCCTGCCCCCTAGAGACTGAAAGGAGGAAAAAGAATACAGACGATTGAAAGTGCACAGAAATCTGCTGACAGCACACAAAGTGAGCACACAGGTTATGGCGGGTCCCGCCTGTCGCTGTGAAGACGGGTGGTAGGCGGGTACCGGTGCAGCGTTTGTACTTATGACGCAATCCGGGCCCGGAATGACACTGAGGGACATAAAGGGGAGGGGCTACTGGAGGGCGGGTCATAATAATCAATGATGGAGGTATAGGAGTGGTGGGATCGTCATTGATTGGTGGGAGGAAATAGTGGGAGGAGCCAAAGACTGCAGGGGGCTTATAAGTTAATGATGGATATAAAGGGGAGGGCTATGGTAGGGCAGGCACAGACCGTGGGGCTGGATTGGATAAAGATGGATATAGAGGGGATAGTAGGGGAGGCACAGACCACGGGGCTGGATTAGATAATGATGGATATAGAGGAGAGGGACTATGGAAGGGAAGGCACAGACTGCGGGGGTGGATTGGATAATGATGGATATAGAGGAGAGGGACTATAGAAGGACAGGCACAGACCGGGGGGGTGGGTTAGATAAGGATGGATATAGAGGAGAGGGACTATAGAAGGACAGGCACAGACCGGGGGGGTGGGTTAGATAAGGATGGATATAGAGGGGAAGGACTATAGAAGGGCAGGCACAGACCGCGGGGGTGGGTTAGATAAGGATGGATATAGAGGGGAGGGACTATAGAAGGACAGGCACAGACCGCGGGGGTGGGTTAGATAAGGATGGATATAGGGGGGAGGGACTATAGAAGGGCAGGCACAGACCGCGGGGGTGGGTTAGATAAGGATGGATATAGGGGGGAGGGACTATAGAAGGGCAGGCACAGACCGCGGGGGTGGGTTAGATAAGGACGGATATAGAGGGGAGGGACTATAGAAGGAAAGGCCAGACCGCGGGGGTGGATTGGATAATGATGGATATAAAGGGGAGGGACTATGGGAAGGTGAACACAACCTAGAGGGGCGTATTAAACAACAATGGATTAAATGGAGAGGTGGGATCTTTAAAAATGAATGGGAGGGATTATGAAAGGGAAGCCATATACTGCGGGGGCGTATCAGATGATGGATATTAAGAGGAAGGATTAGGGGGTGGCAGTCAAGGACAGTGGGGCAGTATTAGATAATGATGGATATAAAGGGCAGGGACAGGGGAGAGGGCAGGTCGCAGACTGTGGGGGTGGCTTAGATCATGATGGGTTTAAAGGGGAGGGACTATGGAGGGGCCGGCACAGACTGTGGGGGTGGCTTAGATAATGATGAATATAAAGGGGAGGGGCTATGGAGGGGCTGGCACAGACTGTGGGGGTAGATTAGATAATGATAGATCTAAAGGGGAAGGAGTATGCGAGGGTGGGCACAGACCTCTGGGGCGTATCAGAAAAGGATGGATATAAAGGGGAGGGGCTGTTAGAGGGCAGGCACAGATTGCTGGGGTGGATTCAATTTTGATGGATAAAGAGGAAGGAGAAATAGAGGGTGGGCACAGACCTCAGGGGGCGTTTCAGATAACAATGGATATAAAGGGGAGGGACTATGGAGGGGCCGGCACAGACTGTGGGGGTGGATTAGATAATGATAGATATAAAGGGGAAGAAGAAAGGGAGGGTGGGCACAGACCTCGGGGGGGGGGCGTATCAGATAACAATGGATATAAAGGGGAGGAGCTATGAGAGGGTGACAGATAAAAAGGAGAGGTGGGATCTTTATTTATTGGTGGAGTGATTAGTTAAAGACCGGGGGGGGGGGTATTAGATATTAATGGATATAAAGGAGGGTGGGAGCGCGGAGAGACGACGGCGCCGCATTGTGTGCGATGTGCAGATTTCGGCTCACATTCCAGAATCCACATCCTGTTTATTTCTCAGAAATCCTCTTCACACAATCGTGATCGGTCACACACAGATTAAAGGGTGACACGCGTCACGTATGACACCCGCAGTAGATAGAAACGCGCTGACGCCGCACGTTGTGATCAATTCATTAGAGAGAAAAGAGGTCAGGTCGAGTTATTGGTCCATTGTTATGTGTTGGCAGCCAATCAGAATGAAGGACAGACAAGTATTGATCCGATTATTATAATGATCCCAGGAGCTGATCAATACTTGTCTGTGATGATGACACAAAGTATCGATATGAAGTGATCTGGTGTTCGGGGGATCCTAGAGGCTGCATGGAAATATGAGACATCTCAGGACACTGGTCCTCCATCCCACATACCCCCCGGGGGGGCAGTTCACCCCCCCCAGATACTCCGCAGGGGTGGGAAGCTCACTCCAGTATTGCACTAGTTCAAACATCATTAAATGACGTTATAAATGATCCGATGTCTGTGTTCTGTGTCTCTACTCATTTCCAATCATCCTCTGCACAAGACTGCCAGCCAATCAGGTGCTTCTGCCCTGCAGAGGGCTGCAATCCTAACATGTTTCAAGCTCTGGAGGATGGAGGGATTCAGGCACTGGGGGCGGGAGGAGGAGGTGTTATATGGACTGGGGGCGGGAGGGGGAGATGTTATATGGACTGGGGGCGGGAGGGGGAGGTGTTATATGGACTTGGGGCAGGAGGGGGAGTTGTTATATGGACTGGGGGCGGGAGGGGGAGATGGTTATATGGACTGGGGGCAGGAGGGGGAGGTGTTATATGGACTGGGGGCGGGAGGGGGAGATGTTATATGGACTGGGAGCGGGAGGGGGAGGTGTTATATGGACTGGGGGCAGGAGGGGGAGGTGTTATATGGACTGGGGGCGGAAGGGGGAGGTGTTATATGGACTGGGAGCGGGAGGGGGAGGTGTTATATGGACTGGGGGCAGGAGGGGGAGGTGTTATATGGACTGGGGGGCGGGAGGGGGAGGTGTTATATGGACTGGGGGGCGGGAGGGGGAGATGTTATATGGACTGGGAGCGGGAGGGGGAGGTGTTATATGGACTGGGGGCAGGAGGGGGAGGTGTTATATGGACTGGGGGCGGAAGGGGGAGGTGTTATATGGACTGGGAGCGGGAGGGGGAGGTGTTATATGGACTGGGGGCAGGAGGGGGAGGTGTTATATGGACTGGGGGCGGGAGGGGGAGGTGTTATATGGACTGGGGGCAGGAGGGGGAGGTGTTATATGGACTGGGGGCGGGAGGGGGAGATGTTATATGGACTGGGAGCGGGAGGGGGAGGTGTTATATGGACTGGGGGCGGGAGGGGGAGGTGTTATATGGACTGGGGGCAGGAGGGAGAGGTGTTATATGGACTGGGGGCGGGAGGGGGAGGTGTTATATGGACTGGGGGCAGGAGGGAGAGGTGTTATATGGACTGGGGGCAGGAGGAGAAGGTGTTATATGGACTGGGGGCAGGAGGGGGAGGTGTTATATGGACTGGGGGCAGGAGGGGGAGGTGTTATATGAACTGGGGGCAGGAGGGAGAGGTGTTATATGGACTGGGGGCGGGAGGGGGAGGTGTTATATGGACTGGGGGCAGGAGGAGGAGGTGTTATATGGACTGGGGGCGGGAGGGGGAGGTGTTATATGGACTGGGGGCGGGAGGGGGAGGTGTTATATGGACTGGGGGCGGGAGGGGGAGGTGTTATATGGACTGGGCGCGGGAGGGGGAGGTGTTATATGGACTTGGCGCAGGAGGCGGAGGTGTTTATGCATTGGGGGCAGGAGGGGGAGGTGTTATATGGATTGGGGGCGGGAATGGGAGGTGTTATATGGATTGGGGGCGGGAAGGGGAGGTGTTATTTGGACTTGGGGGCAGGAGGGGGAGTTGTTATATGGACTGGGTGCAGGAGGGGGAGGTGTTATATGGACTGGGGGCAGGAGGGGGAGGTGTTATATGGACTGGGTGCAGGAGGGGGAGGTGTTATATGGACTGGGGGCAGGAGGGGGAGGTGTTATATGGACTGGGGGCAGGAGGGGGAGGTGTTATATGGACTGGGGGCAGGAGGGGGAGGTGTTATATAAACTGGGGGCAGGAGGGGGAGGTGTTATATGAACTGGGGGCAGGAGGGGGAGGTGTTATATGCATTTGAGGCGGTGTTATATACACTTGGGGCAGGAGGGGGAGGTGTTATATGGACTGGGGGCAGCAGGGGGAGGTGTTATATGGACTGGGGGCAGGAGGGGGAGGTGTTATATGGATTGGGGGCAGGAGGGGGAGGTGTTATATGGACTGGGGGCAGGAGGGGGAGGTGTTATATGGACTGGGGGCAGGAGGGGGAGGTGTTATATGGACTGGGGGTAGGAGGGGGAGGTGTTATATGGACTGGGGGCAGGAGGGGGAGGTGTTATATGGACTGGGGGCAGGAGGGGGAGTTGTTATATGGACTGGGGGCGGGAGGGGGAGGTGTTATATGGACTGGGGGCAGGAGGGGGAGGTGTTATATGGACTGGGGGCAGGAGGGGGAGGTGTTATATGGACTTGGGGCAGGAGGGGGAGTTGTTATATGGACCGGGGGCGGGAGGGGGAGGTGTTATATGGACTGGGGGCAGGAGGGGGAGGTGTTATATGGACTGGGGGCAGGAGGGGGAGGTGTTATATGGATTGGGGGCGGGAATGGGAGGTGTTATATGGATTGGGGGCGGGAAGGGGAGGTGTTATTTGGACTTGGGGCAGGAGGGGGAGGTGTTATATGGACTGGGGGTAGGAGGGGGAGGTGTTATATGGACTGGGGGCAGGAGGGGGAGGTGTTATATGGACTGGGGGCAGGAGGGGGAGTTGTTATATGGACTGGGGGCGGGAGGGGGAGGTGTTATATGGACTGGGGGCAGGAGGGGGAGGTGTTATATGGACTGGGGGCAGGAGGGGGAGGTGTTATATGGACTTGGGGCAGGAGGGGGAGTTGTTATATGGACCGGGGGCGGGAGGGGGAGGTGTTATATGGACTGGGGGCAGGAGGGGGAGGTGTTATATGGACTGGGGGCAGGAGGGGGAGGTGTTATATAAACTGGGGGCAGGAGGGGGAGGTGTTATATAAACTGGGGGCAGGAGGGGGAGGTGTTATATGAACTGGGGGCAGGAGGGGGAGGTGTTATATGCATTTGAGGCGGTGTTATATACACTTGGGGCAGGAGGGGGAGGTGTTATATGGACTGGGGGCAGCAGGGGGAGGTGTTATATGGACTGGGGGCAGGAGGGGGAGGTGTTATATGGATTGGGGGCAGGAGGGGGAGGTGTTATATGGACTGGGGGCAGGAGGGGGAGGTGTTATATGGACTGGGGGCAGGAGGGGGAGGTGTTATATGGACTGGGGGTAGGAGGGGGAGGTGTTATATGGACTGGGGGCAGGAGGGGGAGGTGTTATATGGACTTGGGGCAGGAGGGGGAGTTGTTATATGGACCGGGGGCGGGAGGGGGAGGTGTTATATGGACTGGGAGCGGGAGGGGGAGGTGTTATATGGACTGGGGGCAGGAGGGGGAGGTGTTATATGGACTGGGGGCGGGAGGGGGAGGTGTTATATGGACTGGGGGCAGGAGGGGGAGGTGTTATATGGACTGGGGGCGGGAGGGGGAGGTGTTATATGAACTAGGGGCAGGAGGGAGAGGTGTTATATGGACTGGGGGCGGGAGGGGGAGTTGTTATATGGACTGGGTGCAGGAGGGGGAGGTGTTATATGGACTGGGGGCGGGAGGGGGAGATGTTATATGGACTGGGGGCGGGAGGGGGAGGTGTTATATGGACTGGGCGCGGGAGGGGGAGGTGTTATATGGACTGGGGGCGGGAAGGGGAGGTGTTATATGGATGGGGGCGGGAAGGGGAGGTGTTATATGGATGGGGGCAGCAGGGGGAGGTGTTATATGGACTGGGGGCAGGAGGGGGAGGTGTTATATGGACTGGGGGCAGGAGGGGGGAGGTGTTATGTGAACTGGGGGCAGGAGGGGGAGGTGTTATGTGAACTGGGGGCAGGAATGGGAGGTGTTATATGGATTGGGGGCGGGAAGGGGAGGTGTAATATGGACTTGGGGCAGGAGGGGGAGTTGTTATATGGACTGGGTGCAGGAGGGGGAGGTGTTATATGGACTGGGGGCAGGAGGGGGAGGTGTTATATGGACTGGGGGCAGGAGGGGGAGGTGTTATATGGACTGGGGGCAGGAGGGGGAGGTGTTATATGGACTGGGGGCAGGAGGGGGAGGTGTTATATAAACTGGGGGCAGGAGGGGGAGGTGTTATATGCATTTGAGGCGGTGTTATATACACTTGGGGCAGGAGGGGGAGGTGTTATATGGATTGGGGGCAGGAGGGGGAGGTGTTATATGGACTGGGGGCAGGAGGGGGAGGTGTTATATGGACTGGGGGTAGGAGGTGTTGCAGGCACCTGGGGCAGGAGAGCCAATGAGAAGGCTAGAGACAGATGTGTGATAGTAAACAGCAGTGTCATATCTTGGCCATGCCGTACCTCCTCAGGTGTGTCTCTAGGTGGGGTTCAGTAGGGGGGAGGTGGAATTCGGTAGGGGGGAGCTGGGATTCAGTGGGGGGGGGTGGGGTTCGGTAGGGGGGTGAGGTGGGATTCGGTAGGGGAGGAGGAGGTGGGGTTTGGTAGGGGGGTGAGGTGGGGTTCGGTGGGGGGGAGGAAGTGGGGTTCGGTAGGGGGGTGAGGTGGAGTTCGGTAGGGGGGTGAGGTGGGGTTAAGTAGGGGGGAGGAGGTGGGGTTCAGTGGGGGGAGAGGTGAGGTCCAGTGGGGGGGGGGTTCAGTAGGGGGGAGGAGGTGGGGTTCAGTAGGGGAGGAGGTAGGGTTCAGTGGGGGGAGAGGTGAGGTCCAGTGGGGGGGTGGGGTTCAGTAGGGGGGAGGAGGTGGGGTTCAGTAGGGGGAGGAGGTGGGGTTCAGTGGGGGGAGAGGTGAGGTTCAGTAGGGGGAGGAGGTGGGGTTCAGTAGGGGGGAGGAGGTGGGGTTCAGTAGGGGAGGAGGAGGTGGGGTTCAGTGGGGGGAGAGGTGAGGTCCAGTGGGGGGGTGGGGTTCAGTAGGGGGGAGGAGGTGGGGTTCAGTAGGGGGGAGGAGGTGGGGTTCAGTAGGGGGAGGAGGTGGGGTTCAGTGGGGGGAGAGGTGAGGTCCAGTAGGGGGGTGGGGTTCAGTAGGGGAGGAGGTGGGGTTCAGTAGGGGGGGGTGGAGGTGGGGTTCAGTAGGGGAGGAGGTGGGGTTCAGTAGGGGGAGGAGGTGGGGTTCAGTAGGGGGGGTGGAGGTGGGGTTCAGTAGGGGAGGAGGTGAGGTTCAGTAGGGGGGGGTGGAGGTGGGGTTCAGTGGGGGGAGGAGGTGGAGTTCAGTAGGGGGAGGAGGTGGGGTTCAGTAGGGGAGGAGGTAGGGTTCAGTGGGGGGAGAGGTGAGGTCCAGTGGGGGGGTGGGGTTCAGTAGGGGGAGGAGGTGGGGTTCAGTGGGGGGAGAGGTGAGGTCCAGTGGGGGGGTGGGGTTCAGTAGGGGGGGGTGGAGGTGGGGTTCAGTAGGGGGGGGTGGAGGTGGGATTCAGTGGGGGGAGGAGGTGGAGTTCAGTAGGGGGAGGAGGTGGGGTTCAGTAGGGGGGGTGGAGGCGGGGTTCAGTAGGGGTGGAGGTGGGGTTCAGTAGGGGGAGGAGGTAGGGTTCAGTAGGGGAGGAGGTGGGGTTCAGTAGGGGGGGATGGAGGTGGGGTTCAGTAGGGGGAGGAGGTGGGGTTCAGTAGGGGGAGGAGGTAGGGTTCAGTAGGGGAAGGAGGTGGGGTTCAGTAGGGGGGGGGAGGAGGTGGGGTTCAGTAGGGGGGGGGGAGGTGGGGTTCAGTAGGGGGGGGAGGAGGTGGGGTTCAGTAGGGGGGGGGGGAGGTGGGGTTCAGTAGGGGGGGGAGGAGGTGGGGTTCAGTAGGGGGGGGTGGAGGTGGGGTTCAGTAGGGGGAGGAGGTGGGGTTCAGTAGGGGGGGGGGGAGGTGGGGTTCAGTAGGGGGGGGAGGAGGTGGGGTTCAGTAGGGGGGGGTGGAGGTGGGGTTCAGTAGGGGGAGGAGGTGGGGTTCAGTAGGGGGTGTGGGGGGTGCAGACGTTTCAGAGGGCGATTTCTGGTCATCGATATTCTGTAGAACTCCGATGTACACAATGATCTCTCCACAGAAAAAGAGAAATGCAGCTAAAATAAGTACCTGAATCTGTCTAGGAGCCAATCAGCTTTTCCTGCAAATACATGTGCTGCTGCTTCTTCTTCACTGTCCAATCACAGGCTGGCGGGTGGGAAGGTAACAGCGGGCAGAGCTGTGCAAATCTCAGGACTGGATGGACATAAATGCGATTCCTTGGCCAGGTAAGAGAGGAATGTGGATTTCAGTGTCTTCACCTCGGAGTTCCACTTTATCGACCATGAAATCCATCTATACTGTGCGATGAAACGTAATGGAACATGACCCCCCCTCCCCCCCCCCCCCCATGCTTGCAGTCTGACATGCCCGTCCTCTGGATTCCCTCCTCACCTCTCTGCTTCTCAGACAACACAGAGGTACAGGAAAGTTGTAAAAGAGCAGTGCTGCCCCCTGCTGTCCAATCACAGTCCAAGCTGCAGCGTCTGAGATACCAGCTACATTACATCTGTATATATATAGGAGGGGTCTTCAAAAAGTATTTGCACTTTTTTTTTATATTTACCCCCCCCCCTTCATCACCAGGCCATTTTTTACAATATGGCACTGCGTCACTTTACCTGACAATTGTGCGGTCGTGCGACGCTGTACTGCGAATAAAATTGATGTCTTTTTTTTTTCTTTTCTTTTGGTGGTATTTGATCATCTCTGCGTTTTTTTTTTTTTTTTTTGTGCCGTAAACCAAAAAAAGCGACAATTTTGAAAAAAATATATATATATTTTTACTTTCTGCTATAAAACATCCAATAAAAAAAAAATCGAATTTCTTCGTTAATTTATTTCAATATATTCTGCTCCATGTTTTTTGGTTAAAAAAAAAATCCCAATATTGATTGGTTTGTGTGAAAGTTCTACAGATTATGGGATCGATTTATTTATTTTCTTAGAATTTTTTTTTACTAGTAATGGCGGCGGACGGTTAGCGACTTCTAGCGGGGCTGAGATTTTGCTGCGGACCAATCAGACGCGGCACAGACCATAATATCCCAGAAAAGTTTTTTTTTTTTACCCGTTTCCAATTAAATAGAAAAATCCCCTCCGACAAGGAAAAGCCGAAATCCTTCACCAGGCTGTCCTGTGTGCCGTAGTTCATCAATCACCTCCCCCCCCCCGCTGGGGCAATTATTACATATCAGATAACGGGGGAGGGGTCACACAAACCGATAATAACGCAGAAGGTTGCAGAGTGACGAGGTTATCGCTGAGGTATCCGATCGTTTCCTCCGATCACGGCGGCGTGAAAGTGACGCTTTCCGGTACAAAAAAACATGGCGGAGTTATTTATAGATCAAAGGGGAAATGTGTCACTAAAAATAAATGACCAACAAAATAAAAAGTTTCAATTTCTATTGGTTTAATCGCTTGCCGACCAGCCGCCGCTGTCATACCACACGAATCGCCATAGGTGTACGTCGGCTCATAAGCGGCGACCAGTGGGAACGCAGTGGGGGAGCCAATCAGCGGGGGAGGGGGCGGACCTGCGATCGTTTCCCGCAGTGACAGAACGGCGATCGGTGGGAGCGCACAGATCTTCTCTTTCTGATATGCAGGAAGACGGATCTGCGTGTTGTCCCAGTCAGCCCATCCCCCATACAGTTAGAACACATTTAACCCTTTGATCGCCCCTGATGTTAACCCCTTTCCCTGCCAGTGTCATTAGTACAGGGCGGGGCATGCTGCGTACACCCTCCACACTTAGAACATTTTTTTGGCCCATCCGCAACACCCCGACCTCCTCAACGGATTTCCAAGATTTAATTCTTATCTCAGAAATTCTCTAATTAAAGGTGAACCCCCCCTCCCCCTATACATACCTGAGCCCCCTATACATATCTGAAACCCCCTATACATACCTGAGCCCCCCTCCCCCTGGACATACCTGAGCCCCCCATACATACCTGAGCCCCCCTATACATATATGAAACCCCCTAAACATACCTGAGCCCCCCTCCCCCTATATATACCCAAGTCCCCCTTATACATACCTGAGCCCCCTATACATACCCGAGCCCCCCTATACATATTTGAAACCCCCTAAACATACCTGAGCCCCCCTCCCCCTATACATACCCAAGTCCCCCTTATACATACCTGAGCCCCCTACACATACCTGAGCCCCCCTCCCGCTATACATACCTGAGCCCCCCTCCCCCTGGACATACCTGAGCCCCCCTATACATACCCAAGCCCCCCATACATACCTGAGCCCCCTATACATATCTGAAACCCCCCTAAACATACCTGAGCCCCCCTATACATATCTGAAACCCCCTATACATACCTGAGCCCCCCTCCCCCTGGACATACCTGAGCCCCCTATATGTACCCAAGCCCCCCTATACATACCCAAGCCCCCCATACATACCTGAGCCCCCCTATACATACCTGAGACCCCTATACATATTTGAAACCCCCTAAACATACCTGAGACCCCTCCCCTATACCTACCCAAGCCCCCCCATACATACCTGAGCCCCCCTCTCCCCTATACATACCCAAGCCCCCCTTATACATACCTGAGCCCCCTACACATACCAGAGCCCCCCTATACATATCTAAACCCCCCTATACATACCTGAGCCCCCTTCCCCCTATACATACCCAAGCCCCCCTATACATACCTGAGCCCCCTATACATACCTGAGTTCCCTCCCCCTATACATACACAAGCCCCCTATACATACCCAAGCCCCCCTATACATACCTGAGCCCCCTATACATACCTGAGTTCCCTCCCCCTATACATACACAAGCCCCCTATACATACCTAAGCCCCCTCCTCCTGTACATACCCAAGCCACCCTATACATACCTGAGCCCCCTCCCCCTATACGTACCCAAGCCCCCTATACATACCCAAGCCTCCCATAATACCTGAGCCCCCCCATACATACCTGAGCCCCCTATACATATCTGAAACCCCCTAAACATACCCGAGCCCCCTATACATATCTGAAACCCCCCTAAACATACCTGAGACCCCTCCCCCTATACATACCCAAGCCCCCCTCCCCCTGTACATACCCAAGCCCCCCATACATACCTGAGCCCCCCTCCCCCTATACATACCCAAGTCCCCCTTATACATACCTGAGCCCCCCTATACATATCTAAAACCCCTCTAAACATACCTGAGCCCCCCCTATACATACCTAAGTCCCCCTACACATACCTGAGTTCCCTCCCCCTATACATACCCAAGCCCCCCTATACATACCTAAGTCCCCTCCTCCTGTACATACCCAAGCCCCCCTATACATACTTGAGCCCCCTCCCCCTGTACATACCTGAGCCCCCCTATACATACCCAAGCCCCCCCATACATACCTGAGCCCCCCTCCCCCTATACATACCCAAGCCCCCCTTATACATACCTGAGCCCCCTACACATACCAGAGCCCCCCTATACATATCTAAACCCCCCTATACATACCTGAGCCCCCTTCCCCCTATACATACCCAAGCCCCCCTATACATACCTGAGCCCCCTATACATACCTGAGTTCCCTCCCCCTATACATACACAAGCCCCCTATACATACCCAAGCCCCCCTATACATACCTGAGCCCCCTATACATACCTGAGTTCCCTCCCCCTATACATACACAAGCCCCCTATACATACCTAAGCCCCCTCCTCCTGTACATACCCAAGCCACCCTATACATACCTGAGCCCCCTCCCCCTATACGTACCCAAGCCCCCTATACATACCCAAGCCTCCCATAATACCTGAGCCCCCCCATACATACCTGAGCCCCCTATACATATCTGAAACCCCCTAAACATACCCGAGCCCCCTATACATATCTGAAACCCCCCTAAACATACCTGAGACCCCTCCCCCTATACATACCCAAGCCCCCCTCCCCCTGTACATACCCAAGCCCCCCATACATACCTGAGCCCCCCTCCCCCTATACATACCCAAGTCCCCCTTATACATACCTGAGCCCCCCTATACATATCTAAAACCCCTCTAAACATACCTGAGCCCCCCCTATACATACCTAAGCCCCCCTACACATACCTGAGTTCCCTCCCCCTATACATACCCAAGCCCCCCTATACATACCTAAGTCCCCTCCTCCTGTACATACCCAAGCCCCCCTATACATACTTGAGCCCCCTCCCCCTGTACATACCTGAGCCCCCCTATACATACCCAAGCCCCCCCATACATACCTGAGCCCCCCTCCCCCCTATACATACCCAAGCCCCCATACATACCTGAGCCCCCCTATACATACCTGAACCCCCCCATACATATCTAAGCCCCCCTCCCCGATACATACTGAGCCCCCTATACATACCTGAGCCCCCGATTTCAGTCCGACGCTGCGCTCTCTCCTCATTGGACTCAGTGGCAGCCATTCTCTCCTGCTGCTGTCAATCAAATGCAGTGGTGAGGGAGTGGGGGCGGGGCTGAGCTGCACTGTGTGTGTCTATAGACGCACACAGTGCAGCTCAGGATCGAGCTCACGAGAGGCCCTATAGCTTGCTATGGGGGGACTCACAAGGCAGGAGGAGCACCAGCAGGGGACCCCAAAAGAGGAAGATTGGGGTGGCTGTGCAAAGCAATTACAGAGCAGAAAATAGAAAGTTTATTATTTTTAAATAAAGAAACTTTATAATCACTTTAAATTCAAAGTTCATTCAGATAATAAACTGACTGAATGTCAATGAATACTGGAGAACTGGTGGAGTATATATTGTATATATGAGGGGTGGTGATGTCACCGATCGCAGGATAACCATCTCTCTGATCTGAGTGGACCCCACACATCACTATGGAGGACAGAGAACATCTGATAATCGATCACACCGATTGTGTACCACCCCCCACCCCGGACTCCTACCGTGCAGTATGGGGTCACCAACACGTTGTGTGCGCTCTGCGCTATATGATGTGCGCTCTGTGCGTTGTGTGCGCTCTGCACTGTGTATAATGTGCGCTCTGTGCATTGTGTGCGCTCTGCACTGTGTATGATGTGCGCTCTGTGCATTGTGTGTGCTCTGCACTGTGTATGATGTGCGCTCTGTGCATTGTGTGCGCTCTGCACTGTGTATAATGTGCGCTCTGTGCATTGTGTGCGCTCTGCACTGTGTATGATGTGCGCTCTGCACTGTGTATGATGTGCGCTCTGTGCCTTGTGTGCGCTCTGCACTGTGTATGATGTGCACTCTGCACTGTGTATGATGTGCGCTCTGTGCATTGTGTGCGCTCTGCACTGTGTATGATGTGCGCTCTGTGCATTGTGTGCGCTCTGCACTGTGTATAATGTGCGCTCTGTGCATTGTGTGCGCTCTGCACTGTGTATGATGTGCGCTCTGTGCCTTGTGTGCGCTCTGCACTGTGTATGATGTGCACTCTGCACTGTGTATGATGTGCGCTCTGTGCATTGTGTGCGCTCTGCACTGTGTATGATGTGCGCTCTGTGCATTGTGTGCGCTCTGCACTGTGTATGATGTGCGCTCTGCACTGTGTATGATGTGCGCTCTGCACTGTATGATGTGCGCTCTGCACTGTGTGCGATGTGCGCTCTTTGCATTGTATGTGCTCTGCACTGTATGATGTGCGCTCTGTGCCTTGTGTGCGCTCTGCACTGTGTATGATGTGCGCTCTGCACTGTATGATGTGCGCTCTGTGCATTGTGTGTGCTCTGCACTGTGTATGATGTGCGCTCTGCACTGTGTATGATGTGCGCTCTGCACTGTGTATGATGTGCGCTCTGTGCCTTGTGTGCGCTCTGCACTGTATAATGTGCGCTCTGCACTGTGTACGATGTGCGCTTTGTGCGATGTGTGCACTGTGCATGATGTGTGCTCTGTGCGTTGTGCACTGTGCATGATGTGCGCTCTGTGCATTGTATGTGCTCTGCACTGTGTACAATGTGCGCTCTGCACTGTGTACGATGCGCGCTCTGTGCGATGTGTGCGCTGTGCATGATGTGTGCTCTGTGCATGATGTGTGCTCTGTGCGTTGTGCACTCTGTGCATTGTATGCGCTCTGCACTGTGTATGATGTGCGCTCTGTGCGCTCTGCACTGTGTATGATGTGCGCTCTGTAGGTTGTGTGCGCTCTGCACTGTGTACGAAGTGCGCTCTGTGCGCTCTGAACTGTGTACGATGTGCGCTCTGCGCATGGTGTGTGCTCTGTGCGCTCTGCACTGTGTATGATGTGCGCTCTGCACTGTATGATGTGCGCTCTGCACTGTATGATGTGCGCTCCGCACTGTGTACGATGTGCGCTTTGTGCGTTGTGCGCTCTGCACTGTACGATGTGCGCTCCTCATGGTTTACGCTCTAAGCGTTGGCCTCCAAGCACACATCCTGCACACCCCATACACAGACTAGGGGCTCTGTGACACTCTGACAACCCTGTGACTATCTATGACTGAGCGTTGTCAGCCTGACACAGGAAGTGATGTCACTGGGGGAGGGGTGTTCAGGAAGTGGGCGGAGCTCACAGGGTCTTGTACTGCGCCACGACAAGGCATGCGATATACATGACTCCAAGCCGCCATAACACAGACATAGAGATCAAAGTCTTCTCCGTACACCAACCTCCTCCCCAACAGATCGGGGTCCAGCTTCACTTGCTGCATGCTTGTTCCAGGGCGGAGCCTCAGATTGTACTGAAGACCGAGGATCAGCATAAGGCCGTCAGTCATGGGGATCCGTGAAAAATATAAAAGAATAAACATCGAACAATATATGAAGTATTTGTGTGTAAATAATAAAAACTTTGTGATAAAAATCCGTCTGAAATATAATATAAAACAGAAGATGAATATAATGAGTAGAATTTCAGGTGAGGAAGTCGGGAAGGTGAAACGATCGTCTGGTGAAGATATATGGAGTCCACCATGGAGAGATGTTCCTCAGAAGTGGGGTACAAAGACCTCATAGTGAGTCCTCCACCGAGATATACGGGAGATTCCCTCCTACCGGAAATACTGGACTCCAATGTCAGCGACGAGCCAATCAAGTGAGGATCGCCCAATCAGCAGATTTCCAAAATGATCCCTGGAAGACCAAGAACTCCGAGAACGAATCCAGGGAATCCAAAGGACTCCGAGAACGAATCCAGGGAATCCAAAGGACTCCGAGAACGAATCCAGGGAATCCAAAGAACTCCGAGAACGAATCCAGGGAATCCAAAGAACTCCGAGAACGAATCCAGGGAATCCAAAGAACTCCGAGAACGAATCCAAGGAATCCAAAGAACTCCGAGAACGAATCCAGGGAATCCAAAGAACTCCGAGAACGAATCCAGGGAATCCAAAGGACTCCGAATACTAATCCAGGGAATCCAAAGAACTCCGAGAACGAATCCAGGGAATCCAAAGGACTCCGAATACTAATCCAGGGAATCCAAAGAACTCCGAGAACGAATCCAGGGAATCCAAAGAACTCCGAGAACGAATCCAGGGAATCCAAAGAACTCCGAGAACGAATCCAGGGAATCCAAAGAACTCCGAGAACGAATCCAGGGAATCCAAAGAACTCCGAGAACGAATCCAGGGAATCCAAAGGACTCCGAATACTAATCCAGGGAATCCAAAGAACTCCGAGAACGAATCCAGGGAATCCAAAGAACTCCGAGAACGAATCCAGGGAATCCAAAGAACTCCGAGAACGAATCCAGGGAATCCAAAGGACTCCGAATACTAATCCAGGGAATCCAAAGAACTCCGAGAACGAATCCAGGGAATCCAAAGGACTCCGAATACTAATCCAGGGAATCCAAAGAACTCCGAGAACGAATCCAGGGAATCCAAAGAACTCCGAGAACGAATCCAGGGAATCCAAAGAACTCCGAGAACGAATCCAGAGAATCCAAAGAACTCCGAGAACGAATCCAGGGAATCCAAAGAACTCCGAGAACGAATCCAGGGAATCCAAAGAACTCCGAGAACGAATCCAGGGAATCCAAAGAACTCCGAGAACGAATCCAGGGAATCCAAAGGACTCCGAATACTAATCCAGGGAATCCAAAGAACTCCGAGAACGAATCCAGGGAATCCAAAGAACTCCGAGAACGAATCCAGGGAATCCAAAGAACTCCGAGAACGAATCCAGGGAATCCAAAGAACTCCGAGAACGAATCCAGGGAATCCAAAGAACTCCGAGAACGAATCCAGGGAATCCAAAGGACTCCGAATACTAATCCAGGGAATCCAAAGAACTCCGAGAAAGAATCCAGGGAATCCAAAGGACTCCGAATACTAATCCAGGGAATCCAAAGAACTCCGAGAACGAATCCAGGGAATCCAAAGAACTCCGAGAACGAATCCAGGGAATCCAAAGAACTCCGAGAACGAATCCAGGGAATCCAAAGAACTCCGAGAACGAATCCAGGGAATCCAAAGAACTCCGAGAACGAATCCAGAGAATCCAAAGAACTCCGAGAACGAATCCAGGGAATCCAAAGAACTCCGAGAACGAATCCAGGGAATCCAAAGAACTCCGAGAACGAATCCAGGGAATCCAAAGAACTCCGAGAACGAATCCAGGGAATCCAAAGAACTCCGAGAACGAATCCAGAGAATCCAAAGAACTCCGAGAACGAATCCAGGGAATCCAAAGAACTCCGAGAACGAATCCAGGGAATCCAAAGAACTCCGAGAACGAATCCAGGGAATCCAAAGAACTCCGAGAACGAATCCAGGGAATCCAAAGGACTCCGAATACTAATCCAGGGAATCCAAAGAACTCCGAGAACGAATCCAGGGAATCCAAAGAACTCCGAGAACGAATCCAGGGAATCCAAAGAACTCCGAGAACGAATCCAGGGAATCCAAAGAACTCCGAGAACGAATCCAGGGAATCCAAAGAACTCCGAGAACGAATCCAGGGAATCCAAAGAACTCCGAGAACGAATCCAGGGAATCCAAAGGACTCCGAGAACGAATCCAGGGAATCCAAAGGACTCCGAGAACGAATCCAGGGAATCCAAAGAACTCCGACAACGAATCCAGGGAATCCAAAGGACACCGAGAACGAATCCAGGGAATCCAAAGAACTCCGAGAACGAATCCAGGGAATCCAAAGGACTCCGAGAACGAATCCAGGGAATCCAAAGAACTCCGAGAACGAATCCAGGGAATCCAAAGAACTCCGAGAACGAATCCAGGGAATCCAAAGGACTCCGAGAACGAATCCAGGGAATCCAAAGAACTCCGAGAACGAATCCAGGGAATCCAAAGAACTCCGAGAACGAATCCAGGGAATCCAAAGGACTCCGAGAACGAATCCAGGGAATCCAAAGGACTCCGAGAACGAATCCAGGGAATCCAAAGAACTCCGACAACGAATCCAGGGAATCCAAAGGACACCGAGAACGAATCCAGGGAATCCAAAGAACTCCGAGAACGAATCCAGGGAATCCAAAGGACTCCGAGAACGAATCCAGGGAATCCAAAGGACTCCGAGAACGAATCCAGGGAATCCAAAGCACTCCGAGAACGAATCCAGGGAATCCAAAGAACTCCGAGAACGAATCCAGGGAATCCAAAGGACTCCGAGAACGAATCCAGGGAATCCAAAGGACTCCGAGAACGAATCCAGGGAATCCAAAGGACACCGAGAACGAATCCAGGGAATCCAAAGGACTCCGAATACTAATCCAGGGAATCCAAAGAACTCCGAGAACGAATCCAGGGAATCCAAAGAACTCCGAGAACGAATCCAGGGAATCCAAAGAACTCCGAGAACGAATCCAGGGAATCCAAAGAACTCCGAGAACGAATCCAGGGAATCCAAAGAACTCCGAGAACGAATCCAGGGAATCCAAAGAACTCCGAGAACGAATCCAGGGAATCCAAAGGACTCCGAGAACGAATCCAGGGAATCCAAAGGACTCCGAGAACGAATCCAGGGAATCCAAAGAACTCCGAGAACGAATCCAGGGAATCCAAAGGACACCGAGAACGAATCCAGGGAATCCAAAGGACTCCGAGAACGAATCCAGGGAATCCAAAGAACTCCGAGAACGAATCCAGGGAATCCAAAGAACTCCGAGAACGAATCCAGGGAATCCAAAGAACTCCGAGAACGAATCCAGGGAATCCAAAGAACTCCGAGAACGAATCCAGGGAATCCAAAGAACTCCGAGAACGAATCCAGGGAATCCAAAGAACTCCGAGAACGAATCCAGGGAATCCAAAGAACTCCGAGAACGAATCCAGGGAATCCAAAGGACTCCGAGAACGAATCCAGGGAATCCAAAGGACTCCGAGAACGAATCCAGGGAATCCAAAGAACTCCGAGAACGAATCCAGGGAATCCAAAGAACTCCGAGAACGAATCCAGGGAATCCAAAGGACTCCGAGAACGAATCCAGGGAATCCAAAGGACTCCGAGAACGAATCCAGGGAATCCAAAGAACTCCGAGAACGAATCCAGGGAATCCAAAGGACACCGAGAACGAATCCAGGGAATCCAAAGGACTCCGAATACTAATCCAGGGAATCCAAAGAACTCCGAGAACGAATCCAGGGAATCCAAAGAACTCCGAGAACGAATCCAGGGAATCCAAAGAACTCCGAGAACGAATCCAGGGAATCCAAAGAACTCCGAGAACGAATCCAGGGAATCCAAAGAACTCCGAGAACGAATCCAGGGAATCCAAAGAACTCCGAGAACGAATCCAGGGAATCCAAAGGACTCCGAGAACGAATCCAGGGAATCCAAAGGACTCCGAGAACGAATCCAGGGAATCCAAAGGACACCGAGAACGAATCCAGGGAATCCAAAGGACACCGAGAACGAATCCAGGGAATCCAAAGGACTCCGAGAACGAATCCAGGGAATCCAAAGAACTCCGAGAACGAATCCAGGGAATCCAAAGAACTCCGAGAACGAATCCAGGGAATCCAAAGAACTCCGAGAACGAATCCAGGGAATCCAAAGGACTCCGAGAACGAATCCAGGGAATCCAAAGAACTCCGAGAACGAATCCAGGGAATCCAAAGGACTCCGAGAAGGAATCCAGGGAATCCAAAGGACTCCGAGAACGAATCCAGGGAATCCAAAGAACCCCGAGAACGAATCCAGGGAATCCAAAGAACCCCGAGAACGAATCCAGGGAATCCAAAGGATTCCGAGAACGAATCCAGGGAATCCAAAGGACTCCGAGAAGGAATCCAGGGAATCCAAAGAACCCCGAGAACGAATCCAGGGAATCCAAAGGACTCCAAGAACGAATCCAGGGAATCCAAAGGACTCCGAGAAGGAATCCAGGGAATCCAAAGAACTCCGAGAAGGAATCCAGGGAATCCAAAGAACCCCGAGAACGAATCCAGGGAATCCAAAGGACTCCGAGAACGAATCCAGGGAATCCAAAGGACTCCGAGAACGAATCCAGGGAATCCAAAGGACTCCGAGAACGAATCCAGGGAATCCAAAGAACTCCGAGAACGAATCCAGGGAATCCAAAGAACTCCGAGAACGAATCCAGGGAATCCAAAGAACTCCGAGAACGAATCCAGGGAATCCAAAGGACTCCGAGAACGAATCCAGGGAATTAAAAGGACTCCGAGAACGAATCCAGGGAATCCAAAGAACTCCGAGAACGAATCCAGGGAATCCAAAGGACTCCGAGAACGAATCCAGGGAATCCAAAGGACTCCGAGAACGAATCCAGGGAATCCAAAGAACTCCGAGAACGAATCCAGGGAATCCAAAGAACTCCGAGAACGAATCCAGGGAATCCAAAGGACTCCGAGAACGAATCCAGGGAATCCAAAGAACTCCGAGAACGAATCCAGGGAATCCAAAGGACTCCGAGAACGAATCCAGGGAATCCAAAGGACTCCGAGAAGGAATCCAGGGAATCCAAAGAACCCCGAGAACGAATCCAGGGAATCCAAAGGACTCCAAGAACGAATCCAGGGAATCCAAAGGACTCCGAGAAGGAATCCAGGGAATCCAAAGAACTCCGAGAAGGAATCCAGGGAATCCAAAGAACCCCGAGAACGAATCCAGGGAATCCAAAGGACTCCGAGAACGAATCCAGGGAATCCAAAGGACTCCGAGAACGAATCCAGGGAATCCAAAGAACTCCGAGAACGAATCCAGGGAATCCAAAGGACTCCGAGAACGAATCCAGGGAATCCAAAGGACTCCGAGAACGAATCCAGGGAATCCAAAGAACTCCGACAACGAATCCAGGGAATCCAAAGGACACCGAGAACGAATCCAGGGAATCCAAAGAACTCCGAGAACGAATCCAGGGAATCCAAAGGACTCCGAGAACGAATCCAGGGAATCCAAAGGACTCCGAGAACGAATCCAGGGAATCCAAAGAACTCCGAGAACGAATCCAGGGAATCCAAAGAACTCCGAGAACGAATCCAGGGAATCCAAAGGACTCCGAGAACGAATCCAGGGAATCCAAAGGACTCCGAGAACGAATCCAGGGAATCCAAAGGACACCGAGAACGAATCCAGGGAATCCAAAGGACTCCGAATACTAATCCAGGGAATCCAAAGAACTCCGAGAACGAATCCAGGGAATCCAAAGAACTCCGAGAACGAATCCAGGGAATCCAAAGAACTCCGAGAACGAATCCAGGGAATCCAAAGAACTCCGAGAACGAATCCAGGGAATCCAAAGAACTCCGAGAACGAATCCAGGGAATCCAAAGAACTCCGAGAACGAATCCAGGGAATCCAAAGGACTCCGAGAACGAATCCAGGGAATCCAAAGAACTCCGAGAACGAATCCAGGGAATCCAAAGAACTCCGAGAACGAATCCAGGGAATCCAAAGAACTCCGAGAACGAATCCAAGGAATCCAAAGAACTCCGAGAACGAATCCAGGGAATCCAAAGAACTCCGAGAACGAATCCAGGGAATCCAAAGGACTCCGAATACTAATCCAGGGAATCCAAAGAACTCCGAGAACGAATCCAGGGAATCCAAAGGACTCCGAATACTAATCCAGGGAATCCAAAGAACTCCGAGAACGAATCCAGGGAATCCAAAGAACTCCGAGAACGAATCCAGGGAATCCAAAGAACTCCGAGAACGAATCCAGGGAATCCAAAGAACTCCGAGAACGAATCCAGGGAATCCAAAGAACTCCGAGAACGAATCCAGGGAATCCAAAGGACTCCGAATACTAATCCAGGGAATCCAAAGAACTCCGAGAACGAATCCAGGGAATCCAAAGAACTCCGAGAACGAATCCAGGGAATCCAAAGAACTCCGAGAACGAATCCAGGGAATCCAAAGGACTCCGAATACTAATCCAGGGAATCCAAAGAACTCCGAGAACGAATCCAGGGAATCCAAAGAACTCCGAGAACGAATCCAGGGAATCCAAAGAACTCCGAGAACGAATCCAGAGAATCCAAAGAACTCCGAGAACGAATCCAGGGAATCCAAAGAACTCCGAGAACGAATCCAGGGAATCCAAAGAACTCCGAGAACGAATCCAGGGAATCCAAAGAACTCCGAGAACGAATCCAGGGAATCCAAAGAACTCCGAGAACGAATCCAGGGAATCCAAAGAACTCCGAGAACGAATCCAGGGAATCCAAAGAACTCCGAGAACGAATCCAGGGAATCCAAAGGACTCCGAATACTAATCCAGGGAATCCAAAGAACTCCGAGAACGAATCCAGGGAATCCAAAGGACTCCGAATACTAATCCAGGGAATCCAAAGAACTCCGAGAACGAATCCAGGGAATCCAAAGAACTCCGAGAACGAATCCAGGGAATCCAAAGAACTCCGAGAACGAATCCAGGGAATCCAAAGAACTCCGAGAACGAATCCAGGGAATCCAAAGAACTCCGAGAACGAATCCAGAGAATCCAAAGAACTCCGAGAACGAATCCAGGGAATCCAAAGAACTCCGAGAACGAATCCAGGGAATCCAAAGAACTCCGAGAACGAATCCAGGGAATCCAAAGAACTCCGAGAACGAATCCAGGGAATCCAAAGAACTCCGAGAACGAATCCAGAGAATCCAAAGAACTCCGAGAACGAATCCAGGGAATCCAAAGAACTCCGAGAACGAATCCAGGGAATCCAAAGAACTCCGAGAACGAATCCAGGGAATCCAAAGAACTCCGAGAACGAATCCAGGGAATCCAAAGGACTCCGAATACTAATCCAGGGAATCCAAAGAACTCCGAGAACGAATCCAGGGAATCCAAAGAACTCCGAGAACGAATCCAGGGAATCCAAAGAACTCCGAGAACGAATCCAGGGAATCCAAAGAACTCCGAGAACGAATCCAGGGAATCCAAAGAACTCCGAGAACGAATCCAGGGAATCCAAAGGACTCCGAGAACGAATCCAGGGAATCCAAAGGACTCCGAGAACGAATCCAGGGAATCCAAAGAACTCCGACAACGAATCCAGGGAATCCAAAGGACACCGAGAACGAATCCAGGGAATCCAAAGAACTCCGAGAACGAATCCAGGGAATCCAAAGGACTCCGAGAACGAATCCAGGGAATCCAAAGAACTCCGAGAACGAATCCAGGGAATCCAAAGAACTCCGAGAACGAATCCAGGGAATCCAAAGGACTCCGAGAACGAATCCAGGGAATCCAAAGAACTCCGAGAACGAATCCAGGGAATCCAAAGAACTCCGAGAACGAATCCAGGGAATCCAAAGGACTCCGAGAACGAATCCAGGGAATCCAAAGGACTCCGAGAACGAATCCAGGGAATCCAAAGAACTCCGACAACGAATCCAGGGAATCCAAAGGACACCGAGAACGAATCCAGGGAATCCAAAGAACTCCGAGAACGAATCCAGGGAATCCAAAGGACTCCGAGAACGAATCCAGGGAATCCAAAGGACTCCGAGAACGAATCCAGGGAATCCAAAGAACTCCGAGAACGAATCCAGGGAATCCAAAGAACTCCGAGAACGAATCCAGGGAATCCAAAGGACTCCGAGAACGAATCCAGGGAATCCAAAGGACTCCGAGAACGAATCCAGGGAATCCAAAGGACACCGAGAACGAATCCAGGGAATCCAAAGGACTCCGAATACTAATCCAGGGAATCCAAAGAACTCCGAGAACGAATCCAGGGAATCCAAAGAACTCCGAGAACGAATCCAGGGAATCCAAAGAACTCCGAGAACGAATCCAGGGAATCCAAAGAACTCCGAGAACGAATCCAGGGAATCCAAAGAACTCCGAGAACGAATCCAGGGAATCCAAAGAACTCCGAGAACGAATCCAGGGAATCCAAAGGACTCCGAGAACGAATCCAGGGAATCCAAAGGACTCCGAGAACGAATCCAGGGAATCCAAAGAACTCCGAGAACGAATCCAGGGAATCCAAAGGACACCGAGAACGAATCCAGGGAATCCAAAGGACTCCGAGAACGAATCCAGGGAATCCAAAGAACTCCGAGAACGAATCCAGGGAATCCAAAGAACTCCGAGAACGAATCCAGGGAATCCAAAGAACTCCGAGAACGAATCCAGGGAATCCAAAGAACTCCGAGAACGAATCCAGGGAATCCAAAGAACTCCGAGAACGAATCCAGGGAATCCAAAGAACTCCGAGAACGAATCCAGGGAATCCAAAGAACTCCGAGAACGAATCCAGGGAATCCAAAGGACTCCGAGAACGAATCCAGGGAATCCAAAGGACTCCGAGAACGAATCCAGGGAATCCAGGGAATCCAAAGAACTCCGAGAACGAATCCAGGGAATCCAAAGAACTCCGAGAACGAATCCAGGGAATCCAAAGGACTCCGAGAACGAATCCAGGGAATCCAAAGGACTCCGAGAACGAATCCAGGGAATCCAAAGAACTCCGAGAACGAATCCAGGGAATCCAAAGGACACCGAGAACGAATCCAGGGAATCCAAAGGACTCCGAATACTAATCCAGGGAATCCAAAGAACTCCGAGAACGAATCCAGGGAATCCAAAGAACTCCGAGAACGAATCCAGGGAATCCAAAGAACTCCGAGAACGAATCCAGGGAATCCAAAGAACTCCGAGAACGAATCCAGGGAATCCAAAGAACTCCGAGAACGAATCCAGGGAATCCAAAGAACTCCGAGAACGAATCCAGGGAATCCAAAGGACTCCGAGAACGAATCCAGGGAATCCAAAGGACTCCGAGAACGAATCCAGGGAATCCAAAGGACACCGAGAACGAATCCAGGGAATCCAAAGGACTCCGAATACTAATCCAGGGAATCCAAAGAACTCCGAGAACGAATCCAGGGAATCCAAAGAACTCCGAGAACGAATCCAGGGAATCCAAAGGACTCCAAGAACGAATCCAGGGAATCCAAAGGACTCCGAGAAGGAATCCAGGGAATCCAAAGAACTCCGAGAAGGAATCCAGGGAATCCAAAGAACCCCGAGAACGAATCCAGGGAATCCAAAGGACTCCGAGAACGAATCCAGGGAATCCAAAGGACTCCGAGAACGAATCCAGGGAATCCAAAGAACTCCGAGAACGAATCCAGGGAATCCAAAGAACTCCGAGAACGAATCCAGGGAATCCAAAGAACTCCGAGAACGAATCCAGGGAATCCAAAGGACTCCGAGAACGAATCCAGGGAATCCAAAGGACTCCGAGAACGAATCCAGGGAATCCAAAGAACTCCGAGAACGAATCCAGGGAATCCAAAGGACTCCGAGAACGAATCCAGGGAATCCAAAGGACTCCGAGAACGAATCCAGGGAATCCAAAGAACTCCGAGAACGAATCCAGGGAATCCAAAGAACTCCGAGAACGAATCCAGGGAATCCAAAGGACTCCGAGAACGAATCCAGGGAATCCAAAGAACTCCGAGAACGAATCCAGGGAATCCAAAGGACTCCGAGAACGAATCCAGGGAATCCAAAGGACTCCGAGAAGGAATCCAGGGAATCCAAAGAACCCCGAGAACGAATCCAGGGAATCCAAAGGACTCCAAGAACGAATCCAGGGAATCCAAAGGACTCCGAGAAGGAATCCAGGGAATCCAAAGAACTCCGAGAAGGAATCCAGGGAATCCAAAGAACCCCGAGAACGAATCCAGGGAATCCAAAGGACTCCGAGAACGAATCCAGGGAATCCAAAGGACTCCGAGAACGAATCCAGGGAATCCAAAGAACTCCGAGAACGAATCCAGGGAATCCAAAGGACTCCGAGAACGAATCCAGGGAATCCAAAGGACTCCGAGAACGAATCCAGGGAATCCAAAGGACTCCGAGAACGAATCCAGGGAATCCAAAGAACTCCGACAACGAATCCAGGGAATCCAAAGGACACCGAGAACGAATCCAGGGAATCCAAAGAACTCCGAGAACGAATCCAGGGAATCCAAAGGACTCCGAGAACGAATCCAGGGAATCCAAAGGACTCCGAGAACGAATCCAGGGAATCCAAAGAACTCCGAGAACGAATCCAGGGAATCCAAAGAACTCCGAGAACGAATCCAGGGAATCCAAAGGACTCCGAGAACGAATCCAGGGAATCCAAAGGACTCCGAGAACGAATCCAGGGAATCCAAAGGACACCGAGAACGAATCCAGGGAATCCAAAGGACTCCGAATACTAATCCAGGGAATCCAAAGAACTCCGAGAACGAATCCAGGGAATCCAAAGAACTCCGAGAACGAATCCAGGGAATCCAAAGAACTCCGAGAACGAATCCAGGGAATCCAAAGAACTCCGAGAACGAATCCAGGGAATCCAAAGAACTCCGAGAACGAATCCAGGGAATCCAAAGAACTCCGAGAACGAATCCAGGGAATCCAAAGGACTCCGAGAACGAATCCAGGGAATCCAAAGAACTCCGAGAACGAATCCAGGGAATCCAAAGAACTCCGAGAACGAATCCAGGGAATCCAAAGGACTCCGAGAACGAATCCAGGGAATCCAAAGAACTCCGAGAACGAATCCAGGGAATCCAAAGGACACCGAGAACGAATCCAGGGAATCCAAAGGACTCCGAGAACGAATCCAGGGAATCCAAAGAACTCCGAGAACGAATCCAGGGAATCCAAAGAACTCCGAGAACGAATCCAGGGAATCCAAAGAACTCCGAGAACGAATCCAGGGAATCCAAAGAACTCCGAGAACGAATCCAGGGAATCCAAAGAACTCCGAGAACGAATCCAGGGAATCCAAAGAACTCCGAGAACGAATCCAGGGAATCCAAAGAACTCCGAGAACGAATCCAGGGAATCCAAAGGACTCCGAGAACGAATCCAGGGAATCCAAAGGACTCCGAGAACGAATCCAGGGAATCCAAAGAACTCCGAGAACGAATCCAGGGAATCCAAAGAACTCCGAGAACGAATCCAGGGAATCCAAAGGACTCCGAGAACGAATCCAGGGAATCCAAAGGACTCCGAGAACGAATCCAGGGAATCCAAAGAACTCCGAGAACGAATCCAGGGAATCCAAAGGACACCGAGAACGAATCCAGGGAATCCAAAGGACTCCGAATACTAATCCAGGGAATCCAAAGAACTCCGAGAACGAATCCAGGGAATCCAAAGAACTCCGAGAACGAATCCAGGGAATCCAAAGAACTCCGAGAACGAATCCAGGGAATCCAAAGAACTCCGAGAACGAATCCAGGGAATCCAAAGAACTCCGAGAACGAATCCAGGGAATCCAAAGAACTCCGAGAACGAATCCAGGGAATCCAAAGGACTCCGAGAACGAATCCAGGGAATCCAAAGGACTCCGAGAACGAATCCAGGGAATCCAAAGGACACCGAGAACGAATCCAGGGAATCCAAAGGACTCCGAATACTAATCCAGGGAATCCAAAGAACTCCGAGAACGAATCCAGGGAATCCAAAGAACTCCGAGAACGAATCCAGGGAATCCAAAGAACTCCGAGAACGAATCCAGGGAATCCAAAGAACTCCGAGAACGAATCCAGGGAATCCAAAGAACTCCGAGAACGAATCCAGGGAATCCAAAGAACTCCGAGAACGAATCCAGGGAATCCAAAGGACTCCGAGAACGAATCCAGGGAATCCAAAGGACTCCGAGAACGAATCCAGGGAATCCAAAGAACTCCGAGAACGAATCCAGGGAATCCAAAGGACACCGAGAACGAATCCAGGGAATCCAAAGGACTCCGAGAACGAATCCAGGGAATCCAAAGAACTCCGAGAACGAATCCAGGGAATCCAAAGAACCCCGAGAACGAATCCAGGGAATCCAAAGAACCCCGAGAACGAATCCAGGGAATCCAAAGGACTCCGAGAACGAATCCAGGGAATCCAAAGAACTCCGAGAACGAATCCAGGGAATCCAAAGAACTCCGAGAACGAATCCAGGGAATCCAAAGGACTCCGAGAACGAATCCAGGGAATCCAAAGGACTCCGAGAACGAATCCAGGGAATCCAAAGGACTCCGAGAACGAATCCAGGGAATCCAAAGAACTCCGAGAACGAATCCAGGGAATCCAAAGGACTCCGAGAACGAATCCAGGGAATCCAAAGGACTCCGAGAACGAATCCAGGGAATCCAAAGAACTCCGAGAACGAATCCAGGGAATCCAAAGAACTCCGAGAACGAATCCAGGGAATCCAAAGAACTCCGAGAACGAATCCAGGGAATCCAAAGGACTCCGAGAACGAATCCAGGGAATCCAAAGAACTCCGAGAACGAATCCAGGGAATCCAAAGGACTCCGAGAACGAATCCAGGGAATCCAAAGAACTCCGAGAACGAATCCAGGGAATCCAAAGGACTCCGAGAACGAATCCAGGGAATCCAAAGGACTCCGAGAAGGAATCCAGGGAATCCAAAGGACTCCGAATACTAATCCAGGGAATCCAAAGGACTCCGAGAACGAATCCAGGGAATCCAAAGGACTCCGAGAACGAATCCAGGGAATCCAAAGGACTCCGAGAACGAATCCAGGGAATCGCGAGGCCGGAACTCGGATGTTAACCACTTGCTGCCCGCCCACCGTCATATGACAGCCTCCCAGAACAATCGATCTTGTGTGCCCTGGGGGGCGATCGCGGCCGTGCCGTGTTGCTAGGACATGGCGCGACCCCCGATCTCTGCAAAGAGCCAGGTCCGCGGCTCTTTAACCATGTTTTCGGCGGTGTCCAATCACAGCAGGTCACATGTAAACACGGAGATGCCGGTAATCGGCGCTCCTCTCCTCACACTGACAGATTGTGAGGAGAGGAGAGCCAATCAGAGGCATCTCCTCACAGGGGACATCTACACATGTGATGGGTAAGTGCCCAGTATTGAGGGGCAGGAAGGGGAGATAAGTGTCCGATGTTGAGGGGCAGGAAGGGGGGTAAGTGCCCGGTGTTGAGGGGCAGGAAGGGGGGTAAGTGCCCAGTGTTGAGGGGCAGGAAGGGGAGATAAGTGCCCGATGTTGAGGGGCAGGAAGGAGGGTTAAGTGCCGGTGTTGAGGGGCAGGAAGGGGGGTAAGTACCCGGTGTTGAGGGGCAGGAAAGGGGGGGGGGTAAGTGCCCAGTGTTCAGGGGCAGGAAGTAGGGGTAAGTGCCCGGTGTTGAGGGGCAGGAAGGAGGGGTAAGTGCCGGTGTTAAGGGGCAGGAAGGGGGGTAAGTGTCCGGTGTTAAGGTGCAGCAAGGGGGGGGGTAAGTGCCCGATGTTGAGGGGCAGGAAGGAGGGGTAAGTGCCCAGTGTTGAGGGGCAGCAAGGGGGGGTAAGTGCCTGGTGTTGAGGGGCAGGAAGGAGGGGTAAGTGCCTGGTGTTGAAGGGCAGGAAGGAGGGGTAAGTGCCTGGTGTTGAGGGGCAGGAAGGAGGGGTAAGTGCCCGGTGTTGAGGGGCAGGAAGGAGGGGTAAGTGCCCGGTGTTGAGGGGCAGAAAGGGGGGTAAGTGCCCGGTGTTGAGGGGCACCAAGTGGGAGGTAAGTGCCCGGTGTTGAGGGGCAGGAAGAGGGGTAAGTGCCTGGTGTTGAGGGGCAGAAAGGGGGGTAAGTGCCCGGTGTTGAGGGGCACCAAGGGGGAGGTAAGTGCCCGGTGTTGAGGGGCAGGAAGAGGGGTAAGTGCCTGGTGTTGAAGGGCAGGAAGGGGGAGGTAAGTGCCCGGTGTTGAGGGGCAGGAAGAGGGGTAAGTGCCTGGTGTTGAAGGGCAGGAAGGAGGGGTAAGTGCCCGGTGTTGAGGGGCAGGAAGGAGGGGTAAGTGCCCGGTGTTGAGGGGCAGGAAGGGGGGTAAGTGCCCGGTGTTGAGGGGCAGGAAGGGGGGGTAAGTGCCCGGTGTTGAGGGGCAGGAAGGGGGGTAAGTGCCCGGTGTTGAGGGGCAGGAAGGGGGGTAAGTGCCCGGTGTTGAGGGGCAGGAAGGGGGGGTAAGTGCCCGGTGTTGAGGGGCAGGAAGGAGGGGTAAGTGCCCGGTGTTGAGAGGCAGGAAGGGGGGTAAGTGCCCGGTGTTGAGGGGCAGGAAGGGGGGTAAGTGCCCGGTGTTGAGGGGCAGGAAGGGGGGTAAGTGCCCGGTGTTGAGGGGCAGGAAGGGGGGTAAGTGCCCGGTGTTGAGGGGCAGGAAGGGGGGGGTAAGTGCCCGGTGTTGAGAGGCAGGAAGGGGGGTAAGTGCCCGGTGTTGAGGGGCAGGAAGGGGGGGTAAGTGCCCGGTGTTGAGGGGCAGGAAGGGGGGTAAGTGCCCGGTGTTGAGGGGCAGGAAGGGGGGTAAGTGCCCGGTGTTGAGGGGCAGGAAGGGGGGGGGTAAGTGCCCGGTGTTGAGAGGCAGGAAGGGGGGTAAGTGCCCGGTGTTGAGGGGCAGGAAGGGGGGGGGGTAAGTGCCCGGTGTTAAGGGGCAGGAAGGGGGTAAGTGCCCGGTGTTGAGGGGCAGGAAGGGGGGGTAAGTGCCCGGTGTTGAGGGGCAGGAAGGGGGGGTAAGTGCCCGGTGTTGAGGGGCAGGAAGGAGGGGTAAGTGCCCGGTGTTGAGGTGCAGGAAGGGGGGGTAAGTGCCCGGTGTTGAGGGGCAGGAAGGGGTGTAAGTGCCCGGTGTTGAGGTGCAGGAAGAGGGGGTAAGTGCCCGGTGTTGAGGGGCAGGAAGGGGGGTAAGTGCCCGGTGTTGAGGTGCAGGAAGGGGGGGTAAGTGCCCGGTGTTGAGGGGCAGGAAGGGGGGTAAGTGCCCGGTGTTGAGGTGGTTAAGAGCCAGACTGGAAAGCCAAAAACTGATTAGAAGATCGATGTGATTTTGTAATCAGTTTTTGGCTTTCCAGTCTGGCCCCTTCACATCCAAGTTCACACAATTCCCTGGATTCGTTCTCGGAGTTCTTGGTCTTCC